>NW_022991778.1:315000-316974 GCF_902827175.1 Gymnodraco acuticeps
GTTTCTCCACTGACGACCATCGTAGTGATGACAGGTTCTGTCTCGATGACTCTTGTAACCTTGGTAATGGATGGGTGTCCTTCAATGACTCTTGTACCTTGGTGATGGATGGCTCCCCTTCGATGACTCTTGTAACCTTGGTGATGGATGGCTCCCCTTCGATGACTCTTGTAACCTTGGTGATGGATGGCTCTCCTTCAATGACTCTTGTAACCTTGGTGATGGATTGCTCTCCTTCAATGACTCTTGTAACCTGGTGATGGGATGGCTCCCCTTCGATGACTCTTGTAACCTTGGTGATGGATGGCTCTCCTTCAATGACTCTTGTAACCTTGGTCATGGATTGCTCTCCTTCAATGACTCTTGTAACCTTGGTAAAGGTAGGCTCTCCTTCAATGACTCTTGTAAACCTTGGTGATGGTAGGCTCTCCTTGAATGACTCTGGTCACCTTTGTTTCAGGAACTGTAAAGAGGGATCAGGAACATGAGTGCAACTTAAAGGAAAGCTTCCCCTGAAACAACAGTATTTGCGCTGTAGTATGTGAGAGCATTTTAAATGGTAAGATTTTTGCAAAAATACATGTTTTTTGGAAAGTATTGAACATACAACTGAATAAAGGAGACTTGGATTAAACATGCATATGTGATCGTTTGGATGCTTGATCTAGTTTTGCTATTATTAAATGCAGCACCTATTTTTTTTCTTTGGTTAATTAAGACTTATCTTCAATTTTGGATTATTGGTTTTCTTCACAAATTCAAGGTAACAAGGGTTGAGTTATTGATATACCTATAATGGTTTTTAAGGTGAAGTGATCCTTCAAGAATAATAAAAAAAAGGAAGGATATCTTTTGAGCACTCCCACATTCTTTCTATAATGAGAAAAGAATGAGGCATGAGGAGCAGTATGGGAAGTTATCAAAGCAGGCAGAACAAAGGCAGGCTAATGTCTGTAGGATATTACATTGCATGTTTTTATTAACCGCTGATACGCTCCATGGTCCAATAAGCTGCCCCCTTTGGACAGACTTAATTTTCTTCTCCATTAGATGAGTTTAAAGAATCAAATTATAACCTTGTTCAAATTATAATATATATTATAATATAATACACTTGACATGTTACATAATCCTCTTGTGACAGTACTGGTTCCCAGAAGAAGCCCCAGAAACAGCTCCCAACCACATACAAGGAAGAAATATTTACTTGGAAAAACAAAACCCACATGTGCCCTTAAAATGAAAATTGCCTCCCAGCTAACTATAAAAAATAAATGCCTATTTGCTACCAATGAAATGTGTATAAATACATTAAACTGGTAGGCATAAACTCTTGCACAATTACTACCACGAAAATCTTCCCTGATGCAGGGTACAGCTGAAAGAGGTTTTTATTAATTCCAGAGATGGATCATTATGTCCTGAGTGTACAATTCTCTACCTCTCTTAAGCCATAAAGAAAGGCCAGCGTCACAGTCTGATTGGCCAAGAGGGGAAATGCAAAGCTGCTCACAGTTCTTAATCAGGAGCCTATCTCCACATGCTGTGCAACATGGAGATATCAAAAATAACCCTTCAATCAACTCAGGGGAATTTGGATATTCAGCTGTATTGAATTGGGAAACCGGAAAAGGGAAATGACAACACATCAACTCATCTTTTGAATCAGCTTCAAAAGGAACTTTTTCTTTCATTTATTTTAAAATGTATACTTCTGAGCGATGATTTTGTTAAGTGACAGAATTCATGAGTTGAATGCTGACGGATGTTTGTTTGTGTTAGTCTTTGGCCTGAGTGCCATTGAGATGGTCTTCCAGCAATTAGAACCAGACTCAGGTCTGATACAAATTAGGAAATGTATGTCATTAAAACTGTGGCTTCTTTCCCTATGAGTAAATCCTAATACAAATATAAACATGATGTGGACAATAGATTATTCCTCCTATGATCCAAACTAAAGATAATATATTTATG